>NC_074682.1:40976566-40981566 GCF_029448725.1 Salvelinus fontinalis
AGACACACACACACACTTATGAATTATTATAGTTGTCATTGGAAATGAGTACATGCATATATAAGGCAGATTTATTCAGTCATCTCCTAGGATGAGATGTTCTCTCATTATCTCTCCTCCAGTCCTAAACTATAATTACAGCGCAATCAGAAGTTCATTCTTAAAAGACACACAATAACTACCAGGGCACAACGTGTTCCTGTGATATCACCTCACTGGCCTGACATTCATTCACATAATGATTTATTAGTGTTCCTCTGGAGGCTAGTTCAGCAGTACAGAGAGAGAGAGGCATAGAGGATGTGAGGGAGAATACATAGTTAACTTCAGTCTTCACCGGGCTTTAATGATAGATGTTCTGCACATCAGTGTTCAGGTTTAAATGCTGCCTCAGAGCTCACTGGGAACTTTGACAAGTGCTCGCTCTGTGTTTGGGGAGGAATGTGAGTTTGGGAAAGTTTGGAAAAACTGTGTGGGATTTAGAAGTGCGAATGTGATTTATAAGTATTTTTTTTAAATACAATTCTGCACTGTCTTCAGACAATGTGTGTGCTGGAGAGAAAAACAGTGTGTGTAGGTATATTCAGTCATTGACTGGGTTAACGTGCTTGTGTTTTCATGTGTGTGTGTGTGTGTGTGTGTGTGTGTGTGTGTGTGTGTGTGTGTGTGTGTGTGTGTGTGTGTGTGTGTGTGTGTGTGTGTGTGTGTGTGTGTGTGTGTGTGTGTGTGTGTGTGCGTGTGTGTGTGTGTGTGTGTGTGCGTGCGTGCGTGTCTGCTAGGCTTTCACTGTGCTGTAGTTGAATACTCTCTCCCTGCCGCATCAGACTCCTCTGCAGTTATACATTTCATTCAGTCTTAATTAATGAATGAAATGTTATACACACATTCAGTACTGTACACTACACATGTACAGAGTACTCAAACACACATCTAATCTGTCTCTCACGCACACGCACACACACACACACACACACACGCCCATGCACGCACGCACGCACGCGTGCACACACACACACACACACACACACACACACACACACACACACACACACACACACACACGCTACAGAGTTGATAGGTAATCAACTAACTGGGATGTTCCCTGGACCACGCATGTAGGGACTTGTACAATACTTGACATTTGTGTCTGTCTTTATTCTTTAATCTAACATAGCATATTGAAACAACACACACACACACACACACACACACACACACACACACACACACACACACACACACACACACACACACACACACACACACACACACACACACACACACTGACAAATTGGCTGATTAGATGTGTTGTTAGGCTACTGAGGGCATTGTGATGATGAGGGTGCAGGGCGGTGTTCTACTGAAGGCATTGTGATGATGATGGTGCAGGGCGGTGTTCTACTGAAGGCATTGTGATGATGGTGCAGGGCGGTGTTCTACTGAGGGCATTGTGATGAGAATGGTGCAGGGCGGTGTTCTACTGAAGGCATTGTGATGATGATGATGCAGGGCGGTGTTCTACTGAAGGCATTGTGATGAGGATGGTGCAGGGCGGTGTTCTACTGAGGGCATTGTGATGATGATGATGCAGGGCGGTGTTCTACTGAAGGCATTGTGATGATGATGATGCAGGGCGGTGTTCTACTGAAGGCATTGTGATGAGGATGGTGCAGGGCTGTGTTCTACTGAGGGCATTGTGATGAGAATGGTGCAGGGCGGTGTTCTACTGAGGGCATTGTGATGAGGATGGTGCAGGGCGGTGTTCCACTGAGTGAGCACCTCCATAATTTGCCCAGTTGCACCCCACTGAGACAGACTATGATAATAATGATGACTGGCTGTTTGTCTTATTTATGGAACACCTTAACCAAACCCAAGGACACATCTCACAATAGAGTGAACAACAAACACAGCACATCATAAAACGTTTGAAGTAAAAACATTACAAAAGGTAGTAGCAGAACAAGCACACTAACGCATTAAGAGTGAAGCAGACAAAGGTCAAATAAATGCTGAAGAAGAGAGAACCAGATAAAACCATAAGACATCACAACAGATTAAGAGGCCAAGATAGGACAGAGAACAAAGATGCGTTTTTGTATGTTCTTGGATTTAAAAGAGGTTATTTTTATAGTCCTAATACCTTTTGGTGGAGAGTTCTGCAGTCTTAGTGCCATAACATTGAATGACCTGCCACCAAAAGACGGCAGCATGTTAAGGACATCAATCCAGAGGTCTGTGTTTGATGATCAGAGAAGTAAGGTTACAGACAAGGCCATTTAGATAGGGCACTATGTGGATTAGGTTACCCTCCTACCTTAAATCATTATTCTTTGGCATGTCACCTTCTCTTTTCATTTCATTTTCTCTGTCACTCCCTCTCTGGTGCCTTTTCTCCAACCCCATAGAAGTGGAGTCTCAGTAAAATGTCTGAAATGATGTGTGTTCTGCCGATCACTATTCACAGACCCAGCAGTCAATCGCATCTGATTAAGATTGAGAGACAGGAATGGGATATGGTGGGATAGGGTGGGATATGGTGGGATAGGGTGGGATAGGGAGGAAGGCAATAAGAGATTAAGGAAAAGGTAAAGAGAGAGAGAGAGTAACAGCATTGGGGCAGAGGAAGAATAACGGGGGGGTCAGAAAGTGGAGGAGAGAGAGGATGGGAGGAAGTAGATGACATGGATTGAGAGAGAGAACTGTGTTGGTGGGGGAGGGGGGCATACTGCATATTTTGAGGTGAGCCCAAGGTGACCACGGGTTAATGGACAGAGGATTTACCATCTGCTGGTAGCTATAGCAATTCAGCTGAGCTCACCAATAGAGAGAGCGAGAGAACAGTGTTCAAGTCAATCAATCCATTTAAGACTGCTGGTATAGCCATGCAGGTGGGAGACGGCTACAGAGAGAAAGATAATGCTGTCAACCACTGCACTGCACATGTAGGCTACTGTGTAGTCAGTTCTGTCATTGCGCTAATAATATATTCAGACCCGAGGCTATATACGTGTATGAAATGTTGCCAACGGTGTGGTCAATCTTAATGATTACACTACATTAAAATGTGCTTTATTTCAACATCTGGTCAGGGTCAGTTGAATGGAAATTCTGTGTGTGTTTTGTGTCTATTGGTCCTTGCAGAAATGTGGTTGGTGTTTCCTGTGTATGTCCTACTCTGTGAGTGTCTCGTTGGAGTCATTGTGTCATCTGGGCCAGCGTCAGTGTTGACCAGTCCAGGAGTGACTGCAGTGAGTTGTGCTGTCAGTGTTGACCAGTCCAGGAGTGACTGCAGTGAGTTGTGCTGTCAGTGTTGACCAGTCCAGGAGTGACTGCAGTGAGTTGTGCTGTCAGTGTTGACCAGTCCAGGAGTGACTGCAGTGAGTTGTGCTGTCAGTGTGTTTGTCAGTGTGTGTGTAGGGCTCTGCTCCAGAACGGGCTTAGCCCAGGTCACAGCTAGTGAGACAAGATGACAGGGACAAATGAGTCACGCATTACAGAGGGGCAGGACAACTCAAAACCAGCCCAGTCAGCCCTGTGTGTGTGTTTGTGTGTGTGTGTGCGTGCGTGCATGCGTGCGCTCAGTTGGTAGAGCATGGCGCTTGCGAAGGCAGGGTTGTGGGTTTGATTCCCATTGGGGATCAGTATGAAAAGAAAGTATGAAACTGTATGTTGCTCTGAATAAAAGCATCTGCTAAAATGTGATGTGTATCAGCCTTTCAAATACATGGGAAGGCAGGGAAGTTTACCCATCTTAAATGTCATTCTGTTTCATCCCTCACTGCCTTGCCTTTATTTAAAGGTCATGATGTTGTTTATGGACCACTTTTGCCTTTGGACGGCTGGAGTGTGTGTGTGTGTGGGGGGGGATTATGTTGGGGGTAATGTGTTTATATATATATACACACACATTCACACTATTTAGTTCCCGTATTCAGTACAGTGACAGAAGCCGTCATAATTTTTTTGTCAAGCTCAGCTCATTCCTTCGTCAAGAGAAATAGTGGCTCTCTAAATAAATAAAGACCTCAAACTCTCCAGTCTAAAATATTCTTTATGAAAATCTAGCAAAGGTTACTAAAGTATATTCACCATTCCCCCTGTGCAACAAGAGATCAGCTAGCATTATCATATTAACAGGCTCCAGTGCTGAATACCAAAATGTCCTTACAAGTCTTCAACTGGCAGCTTCATTAAATAGTACCCGCAAAACACCAGTCTCAATGTCAACAGTGAAGAGGCGACTCTGGGATATACTGGCCTTCTAGGCAGAGTTCCTCTGTCCAGTGTCTGTGTTCTTTTGCCCATCTTAATCTTTTCTTTTTATTGGCCAGTCTGAGATATGTCTTTTTCTTTGCAACTCTGCCTAGAAAGTCGCCTCTTCACTGTTGACGTTGAGACTGTTGTTTTGCGGGTGCTATTTAATGAAGCTGCCAGTTGAGGACTTGTGAGGCGTCTGTTTCTCAATCTAGACAGTCTAATGTACTTGTCCTCTTGCTCAATTGTGCACCGGGGTCTCCCACTCCTCTTTCTATTCTGGTTAGAGCCAGTTTGCGCTGTTCTGTGAAGGGAGTAGTACACAGCGTTGTAAGAGATCTTCAGTTTCTTGGCAATTTCTCACACGGAATAGACTTCATATTTCAGACAAGAATAGACTGATGAGTTTCAGAAGAAAGTTCTTTGTTTCTGGCCATTTTGAGCCTGTAATTGAACCCACAAATGCCAATGCTCCAGATACTCAACTAGTCTAAAGAAGGCAAGTTTTATTGCTTCTTTAATCAGCACAACAGTTATTCAGCTGTGCTAACATAATTGCAAAAGGGTTTTCTAATGATCAATTAGCCTTTTAAAATGATAAACTTGGATTAGCTAACACAACGTGCCATTGGAACACAGGAGTGATGGTTGCTGATAATGGGCCTCTGTAGATATTCCATAAAAAATCTGGCGTTTCCAGCTACAATAGTCATTTACAACATTAACAATGTCTACACTGTATT